>NW_026925574.1:0-25825 GCF_032062105.1 Saccostrea cuccullata
AACATGGGGAGAAACAAAAGAGATGAAAATATATTGCTGTATTGTTTAACTTGATAGATTCAGGTAAATTTAAATAATAACTCACTTGATTTCTGATTACTTCCAATGAAAAGCTTCAAGAGAGAAGCTCATCTGATGGAGAAAGTGATATATATTTCTCCAAAACATACATGTCAAAGGGTGTTAAATACTCTATTTAAAGTAGATAGACACAAACGAAAACCTGGTATGCAGAATCTGAAGTTGGTGTTCATGCTTGACCAAAACTGTAATAAATCATTGTGAGAAGGATATGGAGATGGCGAACAGTATTCAACATCGAAATCCATAAACAATACAAAATAGGAGCAGAGCAAACACGGACCTCCAAAACATCAGAGGTGGTATCACGTGCCATGGAGGAGTGAGCATCTCCTGCTGACCGGTCACACCCGAGGTGTGCTCCTTGTCATGATCGAAAAATAACGGAAAAATCCATCGTCAATTCAATGTATAAATAATGGACTAAAAATTAGTAAGAAAAATGTCAGTCAGCATTTGACTTAATGATAAATTGTATCTGCTGACAAGTTCATTGTATCGACCATACATCTTAGGAAATGATGACTTTAAACGAGACTGCTGATATTCTTGTTTCATCAACTTGCTTGTCAATAATTTACCTCGTTTTAGAAATTGCTCATACGTAGAGCATGCTCTTGCGTATAGAATCATCTAAAATGTATACACTCCGTATGCAGGTGATAAAGGTACATTGCTGCATAAGTAAGGGATGTTGACGATGGAAAAGTTAGAGTCATCACGTTTATCATAGAGCTTTGTTGTTAGATTACATGTGCCATTGACGTCTTTTTCAAGTAAAAAAATCCAAGTATGAAACAAATGTGTCAGACTTTGTGGTATATTTTAATGGTCTCCTGGATATAAAGAATAATAAGGATTTAAGGGACACTATATGAAACATTCTTTGAGAACAAAAGCGGCGACCCGCTTGTATGAAGGTGAGATTGAGGAACAGCTACATGTAATAACTTAGAAAAACGGGCCACAAATCTGTTACAGTTTGAACCTATAATTGAACCAACAACGAACAGCAACAGAGAGTAAATGAAATAATTCATGGAGATATGGGGGATTCAAAGGATGGCAAGTGTATGAAAAAGATAAAAATTTGTGATCCCTGCCCCAAAAATAATTCCACCTTCAGTGCATCTAGTGAGATTATCATTTAATGAGGAAATATGCCTTTCTCTTTTAAAATCTAAATTGCTGTTGGATACATATATTTTTAAACATTCATTAATTGGATCTACTACGTCAAGCTTTCATGTACAAATATTGTGAAGAGGATAAGACGTATATTTGTTTATTAATAAACAAACTTCTGGATGTGGATGTTGTACAATTATTATACATCAGAATATTACACATGTGTCTTCTTGGCAATAGGAATTGCCGTTTCCAAAAATGATATACTGTTGAACATTTCATATACAAATGTTTTATATTCATGAATAAATGTGTATGAAATAGAAAATTCATTTTCTAATAAAGTTCAGAAAATATTTGTATTTTATGTATTGTTTTCAACATTTAAAACGTGTACATTAAGTTACTTGTAATTGTACATTAAGTTGGTTAAACGCTGTCGATATTTACAATTCGTTTAAGAATTATATGTACACACAAGTGATCAGAAGTTGATATTGAAAATATTTGAGTTTCTCATTAACCATATGACTTAAGTTTTCGGAGTTGGGTCTTCCAATAATCTGTTGAAATTCCAGCGGTTTCTAACTGTGTTGCAATATAAGCATATCTGTTTTTGTACTCGTATGAAGTAGAATTCGCTCAAAAACTTAAGGTATGTTCTAAAATTTATATGCAATGCCCATCTAAAAATTTTCTTCATCTTTTGAAGTTACTAAAAGATTTCTAATATTTTGTCATCTTTACACTTCAAAATAATTAAGAAACTTACCTGCTGCGATCAGGACAGCCAAAACAAATAAGGTTTTCATGATTGAAGGCGTAGACAGACTGGTGGTCAAAACTGCATTGCATTCATTTATATGGCAGAAGCAAATATAATAGATAAAAACCGTTCTTTTTATGGAACACAAAGATAATATAATAACATGCAATGAAATTTCATGAATATAAGACATACATGTTTGTCACGATCCATCTTCACATTTTTATAACTCACTTTCCTCATAATTGCATATTGGGGGAATTACATGTACAGTCATATAATTCTCTATACAGTAGATTTTTCATAAACGTCTCTGCCTATTTTTTGTTAATTTTCGTCAATCTAGCTATCCCTATCTTATTTGTACATAATTTTTATATCGATGTAAGAAAAGTTTGTTTTAAAAAACACAGGAATTACCGGATTTTGAAAATAAATCTTCATTTTATCATACTTTAATCGAAGCTTTTTAAAAAAAATATTTTTTATATCCATAAGCCTACAAAATATAATGTCCATTTTCATGCATTTGCTTTTATTTCATAACATTCTTTTTTGTACTGAAAATGTGTTTTCTCAAACGTTCATAAAGTTTTTTTTTTAAATAACATAATAGGCATTGATTTTTTGGTGACACAGGCATATACTGCTATTACTAAGTAAAAACACAGGATGCTTATCCGAATAGTCGCCTGATCTCAACTCGGAAATTTCCGGAGATCCCTGCTTTATGCCACCTTTCCATATATGTATAGTTTTACCACTATGGTAATGACTAGAAGATATGGCGTAAAAGAAGTCGAACATGAGTTATCGTTCATAAAATGAGTTATCGTTCATAAGATGCGTAATACGTCATCACTAGAGACCTATTCACTCGTACATGGAATATTCCACATGCATAGACTATCTCAGATTGATATTAGAGGTCCTTTTTACTATGTCATTAAGAGCATGTACACCTCGAATAATTTACATATTCGAATTGGTAATAAACTTACTAAAAGCTTCATCCCTGAATTAGGGGTAAGGCAGGGGGATAATTTGAGTCCAAACTTGTTTAAAATCCTTATTAATGAACTACCAGATATGTTTAACAGTGAAGATGATCAAGTATATTTGAATAATGAACCTCTTAGTTGTCTTCTCTATGCTGATGATCTTGTTTTATTATCATCTTCTCCAAAAGGCCTACAGAATTGTTTGAACAAGCTGGCCACTTTTTGTGATAAATATTGTCTTACTGTAAATTTGAAAAAAACAAAAGTTGTAATCTTTTACAAAAATGCACGACTCACAAATTTACATTTTATATATAAAGGTCATGAAATTGAGTGTACATTGTCATATAAGTATCTAGGAGTTTTATTCAATGCATCTGGTTCATTTGCTCAATGTCAGTATGATTTATATAAGCGTGGTTTGAAAGCTTTCTTTAAATTGGTAAAATGTTTTGGTAATACCAAACCAAATCCAAATATCTTGTTACATCTTTTTGATCATACTGTAAAACCTGTTGTTTTATATGGAAGTGAGATTTGGGGCACTATAAACACAGAATCTGCAGTTGTTAAAAGGACAAATTATGAAATAGAAAATTCCTTTAAAAAGTTATATAGTGATAAACTACATATCAAAGCTCTAAAATATATTTGTGGGGTTCACAAGAAAGCTTCTAACCATGCTGTTATGGGTGAATTAGGCAGACATCCATTGTATATTGAAATCTTGTATAATTGTATCAAATATTTGCAACATATTTATAAATCAGATAGTACTTTACTAGCAAGTGCATTACAAGAAAATATAATATTGAATAATAATAGAAAGAGCTGTTGGTTGAGTAGTATTCATTTTATGCTGGAACAATTAGGAATATCCTGTGACAACATCTTGGCAGAAAACCTTCCATCAATAGTTTATAATGAACTAAATAGATGATTTACTAATATATGGCAAAATAATTTATCAGAGTGTGTTAGAAATGAAAAAGGCAAACTTCGAACGTATGGATTATACAAAACAAGACTAATAAAAGAAAAATATTTTTCTATGATATCAAAACCAGAAGTTCTTAAATGTTTTACAAACTTCCGCATTAGTTCACATAAGCTTGAAATTGAAACTGGCAGATACAGAAATGTGCCTGCCACGGATCGAAAGTGTAAACTTTGTGCTTCAGACTCTGTAGAAGATGAAATCCATTTTATATTTGAATGTTCAACTTATAAACTATATAGGCAAGTATTCATTAATCATATAAGTGAAGAAAATAAAAATTTCTCCTCACTTTCAAATAGAAATAAATTTATATGGCTAATGTCAAATGAAAGTAGTGATATAATAAATAGTTTTGCAGAATATATATTTAAATGTTACAATAAAAGATCCAATGTTGTCTCAGGATGTTCCTGAAAGTCGATAATGATATTATATGCAGACAAGGTAGATATCCACTAAAATTTATGCATGATGTGGCATAATGTTTGCGTTTGTGTACTTTTTTCATATATTATACATATTCATTATTAAAATAAACAGAAATCTTTAATAATATATAATACATATTCGGTTGGTAATTTATTTCTTATTTCATCTGTAATTTACAATGGGGTTATTATATATAAATCCGTATGCTGGAAAATGGAAATGTCAGTAAATATAAACAATTTATCAATATAAATTATGGATAAATTATAGACTAGCGTGGATTGATTTTAATGAAAAATAAAAGGAGTTGAGGTATAGTGCTTGATATATTTTCCTTTTATATATTTATTTGTATTTCGGTTAATGCAGTTTGGTACTGTGTATTGTGAATGGAGAATGCACGTGGGGGGGGGGGGGTATTACCTACTGGAGACAGGCATCTATCGTTAAATGTGGTCCTGTAAGAAACGAAAACCAAACGTGTTTAAATGCTGCAATAAGTTCCTCGCTCCAATTTTTCACTCATGGGAACACTAACAATTGCCGTTGGAAAGCTGCTCGACACTCTGGGTCACTGAACAGTGAAGGACCTTTTTCGTGCCAGCACCAACAGCGACAGGGAGGGGTGGAGCGGTTGTTTGTCAGAGTTAAGGAGCCCACAACCACACTAAAATTATTGAATTATTAAATCTTATGCTTATATTGTAAAGAAAAGGGGGCCCTGGTCCCCTGCACAGTGAGGGATCTTTTTCGTGCCAGCGACAAGGGACCTCGGTTTATACGGTCTCATTGGAGGACCGGTCTCCACGTCCTTCAGATGGATTCAAACCTGCAACACAATGATTATCTCCTTAATCAGCGACTTGAAAGCAGACTTTCTTATTACTGTTTCACACGGCGACGCAGATTTCAGTGGAGAATCCATGAATCTTGAAAGGGGAAAAGGGGGGGGGGTGCTGTTGTTTATCAGAGTTAAGAGTTTGTCAGTGTTAAAACATACAGAAATATAATAAATATTTTTGATAATATTTATTCGATTGGTAAATTACATTTTATTAAAATTAAAAATTATTGAATTATTAAATCATATGTATATATTCGACAGAAAAAGGGGACCGGGGTGGGTGGGGGGGGGGGGGGCACAAACCTCTAAATTAATCCGCCAGTGTAATTGAATGACTATTATACTGAGGTTGTGAGATAGAAATAATTATTTTCTTATTCTAATTAGAAACTTATACCTATACAACAACCACTAATAAGAAATCTGGTATTGTTTCACAGGAATATCCAGCTTAGCGATAAGACTTAATTTCTCACAAAACTCAAGATTTTTCCCCCACGAGGCATATCCTAACGCAATAGAGCAAGGGATACGTAAATCTACAAATCCTACATTTCTCGCTATTCGGCAGTTACTACTTTTCTGGGTCTGGTATACCTGATATTTCACACTAGATAATTCGAGTGAATTTTTTTTCTCATGTGATCCAAAGTACAAATATATGACATTGTGCTTACTTTATTTATATTTCTTCACTTAGGGCAGTGATGTTTGTTTAATACTTGTTGTAAAATATGATTGAAATATAAAAAAAAATTAATTAAACTAATTATAAAGTCCAAATTACTAGATTTCATTTCTTATCTAATGACCATGTATTGAAGGGCAGCCCCGCGAGAATTCCGAAGCATTTAGGTTATAATGTATAGCGACCATTTTACGTACCTAATAAATGAATGGTCTGATAGTTTAAATCTTGATAAAATTTTGAAGATGGTATCAAATAATGCTTCACTGAGAATTGTACAAAACTTTGATTTTTGTCCAATTAATTGCACCTTGAATTTTACATTAATTGAAGTTCTATGGGCTGCACATGTTTTTATTTAAGATATTGTAAAAAAGTTATTTGATTTGCAAACAAATATCTTTGTAAATATTTGAATAAACTATATCTTTATTAAGTTAAGATACTTTGAGAAATAATAAATTTTCTTCTTTTCATCAATTGCAGATAACTCTTCATAAACCTTTAAGGTGGAATGTCACACCGACTTTTTATTTTAAAGATCTTTGAGTCATCCTTTTTAAACAATTGTTTCAGCACTGAAAGGCTGATATTAGCTCTTGATTATTTATATTAATTTTTTGCAGTTTGACCCATTTGTCATGAAAATTATAAACTTTTACTTTGGCCATATCTTTTGAACAGTAGATGCCAAGACATTTATACTTCACATATGTAATCTTTTTTGAATGACCTTTCATTTGATACCAACAGCCTTGATCCTTTGACCTTGAACTTGTAGATTTCCGTACTTGTGAAGAAACTTTAACCTTGGCTATAACTTTTGAACGGTAGGGGATAGGACTTTCATACTTCAAATACTTCAAATACTTGATCTTTGTGAGAAGTTACTTCATTGGATACCGAGAATTTTGACCCTTTGACCTTTAAGATTGACCTACTTTAAAAAAGCAAACATTGACCATAACTTTTTAAGTATTATGGCTAGTGCTTTCATACTTAACATATTTAATCCTTGTGAGAAGTTACTTCATTGGATACCAAGAACATTGACCCTTTGACCTTGACGTTGGAGTTTGACCTTCTTTTTAATAAATAACCTAGGTCATAACTTCTGACCGGTTAGGGTTAGGGCTTTCATACTCTATATAAGAATTCTATGTGGCAAGACCTTTCATTTTGATACCAATTACATTGACATTTTTGCCTTGACCTTAGAGATTTTTGTACTTATAAAAAAAAACCTTTAACATTTTCACAAATTTCACAATTGTTTTCCGTTGAGAATACCTTATTTTTGGTAACTATTAATTAAATTTGCATTTAAAAAAAGCTTAATATTTGCTATGTTGCCATATGGGGGCATCAGTGCTACACAAACACATCTTGTTTATTAGGTATTCATATGATGCATTCATTTACAGCAAATTATTTTAAAAGAAAGCATCTAATTTGGATGTAAATAATCATAATCCTACATGTCATTCATTGCTGATGATTTATTTTAGATTGAAATTATTACCATGATCTTAAAAGGGTTTTCCTACCTACCTGTAGCTTGTACCAGCTAATAATTCGACATCGAACTCGGCAACTCCTTCCCTTTTACGGAAATTAAAAAGATCAGTTTAACCTGAAGATATGTCCCCGATCTCAGAGCTTTCTATCACCTACCTGTACCTTGTACCAGATAAGAATACGACAAAATATTCGTCTTATTCCAACCTGTCTGTCATAGATTCTAATTTATTTTATACTGAAATTATTACCCTGATCTTACTTGGCAACTCCTTACCTGTTATGGAGATTCAAAAGATAGGTTTAACATGAAGATATGTCCCTGATCTTCGAGCTTATTCTCACCTACCTGTACCTTGTATCAGATAAGAATACGGCCAAAATATTGGTCATATTCCTACGTGTCTTTCATAGATGCTGATTAATTTTATACTGAATTTCTTACCCTGATCTTACTAGGCAACTCCTCACCTTTTATGGACATTTAAAGGATAGGTTAAACATGAAGATATGTCCCTGATCTCAGAGCTTTCTCTCACCTACCTGTACCTTGTACCAGATAAGAATATGGCCAAAATATTCCTCTTATTCCAACCTGTCTTCCATAGTTTCTGATTTATTTTATACTGAAATTATTACCCTGGTCTTACCCGGCAACTCCTTACCTGTTTTGGAGATTCAAAAGATAGGTTTTACATGAAGATATGTCCCTGATCTCAGAGCTTTCTCTCACCTATCTGTACCTTGTACTAGGTAAGAATACGGCCAAAATATTCGTCATACTCCTACCTGTCTTTCATATATACTGATTAATTTTATACTGAATTTATTACCCTGATCTTACTAGGCAACTCCTCACCTTTTATGGATATTAAAAAGATAGGTTTTACATGAAGATATGTCCCTGATCTCAGAGCTTTCTCTCACCTACCTGTACCTTGTACCAGTTATGAAACCGACAAAATATTCGTCTTATTCCAACCTGTCTTTCATAGATTCTGATTTATTTTATACTAAAATTATTACCCTGGTCTTACTCGGCAACTCCTTACCAGTTATGGAGATTCAAAAGATAGGTTTTACATGTGGATATGTCCCTGATCTCAGAGCTTTCTCTCACCTACCTGTGCCTTGTACTAGATAAGAATACGGCCAAAATATTCCTCTTATTCCAACCTGTCTTCCATGATTCTTATTTATTTTATTTAGAAATTATTACCCTGGTCTTACCCGGCAACTCCTTCCCTGTTTTGGAGATTCACAAGATAGGTTTTACATGCAGATATGTCCCTGATCTCAGAGCTTTCTCTCACCTACCTGTACCTTGTACCAGATAAGAATACGACAAAATATTCTCTATATTCCTTCCTGTGTTTCATAGATGCTGATTAATTTTATACTGAAATTCATACCCTGATCTTACGAGGCAACTCCTCACCTTTTATGGACATTTAAAGGATAGGTTAAACATGAAGATATGTCCCTGATCTCAGAGCTTTCTCTCACCTACCTGTACCTTGTACCAGATTAGAATACGACAAAATATTCGTCTTATTCCAACCTGTCTTTCATAGATTCTGATTTATTTTATACTGAAATTATTACCCTGGTCTTACTCGGCAACTCCTTACCTTTTATGGATATTTAAACGATAGGTTTAACATGGAGATATGTCCCTGATCTCAGAGCTTTCTCTCACCTACCTGTACCTTGTACCAGATAAGAATACGACAAAATATTCGTCTTATTCCAACCTGTCTTTCATAGATTCTGATTTATTTTATACTGAAATTATTACCCTGGTCTTACTCGGCAGCTCCTTACCTTTTATGGATATTTAAACGATAGGTTTAACATGGAGATATGTCCCTGATCTCAGAGCTTTCTCTCACCTACCTGTACCTTGTACCAGATAAGAATACGACAAAATATTCGTCTTATTCCAACCTGTCTTTCATAGATTCTGATTTATTTTATACTGAAATTCTTACCCTGATCTTACTAGGCAACTCCTCACCTTTTATGGACATTTAAACGATAGGTTTAACATGAAGATATGTCCCTGATCTCAGAGCTTCTTCTCACCTACCTGTACCTTGTATCAGATAAGAATACGACAAAATATTCGTCTTATACCAACCTGTCTTTCATAGATTCTGATTTATTTTATACTGAAATTCTTACCCTGATCTTACTAGGCAACTCCTCACCTTTTATGGACATTTAAAGGATAGGTTAAACATGAAGATATGTCCCTGATCTCAGAGCTTTCTCTCACCTACCTGTACCTTGTACCAGATTAGAATACGACAAAATATTCGTCTTATTCCAACCTGTCTTTCATAGATTCTGATTTATTTTATACAGAAATTATTACCCTGGTCTTACTCGGCAACTCCTTACCTGTTATGGAGATTCAAAAGATAGGTTTTACATGAAGATATGTCCCTGATCTCAGAGCTTTCTCTCACCTACCTGTACCTTGTACCAGATAAGAATACGGCCAAAATATTCCTCTTATTCCAACCTGTCTTCCATAGTTTCTGATTTATTTTATACAGAAATTATTACCCTGGTCTTACTCGGCAACTCCTTACCTGTTATGGAGATTCAAAAGATAGGTTTTACATGAAGATATGTCCCTGATCTCAGAGCTTTCTCTCACCTACCTGTACCTTGTACCAGATTAGAATACGACCAAAATATTCGTCTTATTCCAACCTGTCTTTCATAGATTCTGATTTATTTCGTACTGAAATTCTTACCCTGATCTTACTAGGCAACTCCTTAGCTGTTATGGATATTTAAAGGATAGGTTTAACATGAAGATATGTCCCCGATCTCAGAGCTTTCTCTCACCTACCTGTACCTTGTACCAAACAAGAATACGGCCGTCTTTTCGTTATATTCCTTCCTGTGTTTCGTAGATGCTGATTTATTTTATACTGAAATTCTTACCCTGATCTTACTAGGCATCTCCTTACCTTTTATGGAGATTCAAAAGTTATGTTTAACATAAAGATATGTCCCTGATATCAGAGCTTTCTCTCACCTACCTGTACCTTGTACCAGATAGGAATACGACAAAATTATCGCTATATTCCTTCCTGTGTTTCATAAATGCTGATTTATTTTATGCTGAAATTCTTACCCAGGTCTTAATAAGCAATTCCTTACCTTTTATATAGATTCAAAAGATAGGTTTAACATGAAGATATGTCCTTGATCTCAGAGCTTTCTCTCACCTACCTGTACCCTGTACCAGATTTGAATACATTAAAATATTTGTCATAATCCTACCTATCATTCATGGATGCTGATTTATTTTATACTGAATTTCTTACCCTGATCTTACTAGGCAACTCCTTACCTGTTATGGAGATTCAAAACATAGGTTTAACCTGAAGATATGTCCCTGATCTCAAAGCTTTCTTTCACCTACCTGTACCTTGTACCAGATAAGAATACGGCCGTATTTTCGTTATATTCCTTCCTGTGTTTCATAGATGTTGATTTATTTTATATCATAATTACCCTTATGTTGGAGGGTTCCTCTAACCTACCTGTATCTTGTACTAGCTTGTAATCCAGGACGAAATTAGAACCAGGTTTCAGTTCACTTACCTCTAATCAATTTTAGTATTATTACCACCCTACCCTTTAGACACATTAGAATATACAGCCTACTCCGGATATATTGAAATTCAGGGGACCATGCAAATTATTTCAATATATCCGTAATTCAATATTAGCGAAATCGTGAAGCCACCATTTTTACAAGTTCAATCCCGATCTAAAATAAAGAAGAACAAACCCCAACAAATTAACTTTGTTCTCGTTTATCTATAACAGTGAACAGATAACAGAATATGAGTCCTTGAAAGTTTTATTTTTTTTTTTTAATTTCTGTTACATTGAAAAGACAATCTTCAACCTCATTATTATTCCCCGATCGCATTTATTTGCATACATGCCAACTTTCCCGATTTAGGCGGGATTCTCCCGATTTTAACCTTTCATCCCGCCTTCCCGATCGGGAGAGAAAAATTGCCCCAATTTCCCGATTTGAGAAAATTCAGATTTTAAACACGAATTTTGTCAATCGGGATAAGAATATCAGAGTTGTTTATTCAATGCACACAGATTAGTCTCATTGTTTATTTAGCATGCAGAGTTAAATAGGGACAGGAAATCACTTCTCGCTTCAACGCACACGCTGCTGTCCAGGTACAGGTATAGCTTATAGCCTGGAGCAGTTAGGGGATTAATCTTTTCAGTTTGAAGGGGTATGCGAAGTGAAACACATAGATTAAGGGCTTAATTAATAGTCATTGTATTAAAAACAAAAATTAAAGTCAATAAAATGATAATCAAACAATAAAATAGGAATCCAAAAAGATCGTTTTTTGAAAACGAAAGTAGAAAATTTCAAAGCATATATAGCTGCTGATTTTAACTGCTAATAATAAAAATATTGAATAGTTTGTCAATTTAAAAAAATATTGAAAATAATCTAGATTAAATAATATTCTCATGTTAAGTACACTGAACCCCCCCCCCCTTCTCCCATAGATCATACTCATATTGTACATTGTATTTCTTTGTTACATATATGTCAACATGGTCAAGGAAATACCAAAGACCCATATGACATTGCCAAGACTGCAAAAGTTTATCATGTTCATGATGTAGTCTTTTAAAATTTTAATTTTTCTTTGGGATGGGTGGGGCTTGTGTTAAAAAAATCATGATTAAATTAGGCCTATTTCTCCAAATTGTTTCATGTGTGAGATAAAATTAATGATGCACTGTCTATATACTTACTTAAAGGTAATAAAGTGACACTTGATTTTAAGGGTACATACCAGAAACAAAATGTAAATTAATAGAACAGAGCAGGGACCTATATACTAATTAACTGACCAGAGTGACAACTATTAAGCAAAGATATTTAAATTTGGAAAAATAAAACTTTAATTTGTATTGTTTTGTATTCATAAGTGCTATCAATATTATAATTAAAAAAAAAGTATTTCATAATCATTTATTTTCACGACAAAATGTCGCGAATTTAAAGCTTTTGAAAATTGTCGTCACGCGCCAAATCCCCCATGGGAATTTTCAAAAGTTGGCATGTATGTATTTGCGTTTTGGAGAAGATTCACCGGACTAAAACGGTTGAGTACTGCTGAACGCTGCTTGTATTTCATCGTAAGTGTACTCGGGTTAATCCCTTAGTTATTTCGAATTTAGGCATATCAATAGCCATTAACAGCACGCATTTAATTTCAAAGTTGTTTTTTTTCTAGATCTGTGGGGGTTACTATTGTAATATAACGTTTAGCTGTTTAGCCTCGATATGTCCGTATTGTGTACATGGACGCAAAGAATTTAACAATGAAGAATTTTATTTCGTAAGAACATGCAGTATAAAAACACATAAGGTGAAAACTTAATTATTCACATCTTTGTATATCACCTGGTCAATCAGGCATAATTATTGCCACCAACCGTAATGACAGCCGCCAGGGAGTACTTCAGTATAACCGTTATGAAAACAACTCATTATCACCTGTACCGATCAGTGCTTCAATATAAGCGAAATTTCAATATATCCGATTTCAATATAACCGTTATTTTAAAAATATATGAGAGGCAAAAACTGGGGATTTATTTCTATTTCAAAATAAGCGGAATTTCAAAATAAAGTTCAATATTGAGTAAGCTGTAATTATTTTATATCAGAATTTCTCTCACACCTATAAAAGGCCACATACCATATTAGGTACTTTAACTCCTTACCTGTCAAAAAATATGATAAGAACAGATGAAAATGTACCATACTTTAGTTTAACTTCCTTCAACAAGTATAAGATATATACAGTATACAATCAAAATCTAGTCCTTGAACCACACCTACCTGTTAACGCGCGATCGGCAACCGGATTCGGCAACGCGGATAGTTAAATTCAACTGGGAAAACCAAACATGAGGAAGATGAGGTTAAATAAAACATTATTTTGTCCTATTTCCTGCAATTTTCCTTCAACATTTCTGACTTTTTAAATGCCACTAGACATGTTTAACACCATAAAAGTCCTCTAAGCATTAAAAATCGCCATATATTATGTTTTAAGTTATCCTTGAAATGACTGCCCTAACGTACACATGAAGCTCTTTTAAGTGGTATTTCTTACCTTATTACGTATACCCAACAGTTCAAAAGGCACATGAATTTAAATAGGTAAATAATAAATTTTAAATCCGATTTGAAGTTCTTCATCAAATAGAAAGCGTTGAAATAACGGTTTGAAGTGAACACATGCCAAACTACAACGAATATGCGATCGTACAACAAAGACCCTATGATAAACATATCGTGCAACTTGAAATTTATAAAATATTTTAATGAAATAAAGTAATAGATAGCTATGTGGTATGGGTGGAAAGTTGTCGAAATAGACGAGATACCGAGCATTTGATTTTCGAGAGGGCTGAAATTTATCTTGTATATTAGTTGAATAATGTCTTATTTTAAAGAACAAAATTTAAAACTCAATGGAACCTTAAATTCTTATATTAGATTATTAAAACAACACCTATATAGGTTTAACATTTTAGCAATATAGAAAAAAATATGTCTATGATATGGCAGTTCAATTACAGGAGTTGGCATACATATCAAAAACTGAATTTTTTTCAGAAAATATATGTATTAATACTATAAAAATAACGATCAAAGGAATTTGCATATACAATTAAAATATTTTCATAAAAATTTGTACACGCACACGTTAATATTCATTATATGTATTTATTTTCTAATTTACTGAAAACTGTTATCATTATTAGTGTTATTTTTTTTTTATTAATGGCCAATTTTAATATTACCTGTACAATTATCGGGGGGAGATTCAAAACATAGGTTTAACCGGAAGCAAATTGAAGGGGGGGGGGGGGGGCTAATTTGAAGTGGGGGGGGGGCTAAACCAATAGAATGGTTGTCCCCCTTTACCTGTACCTTGTCAAATCCGGGTAAGGCAGCTGGTATTTTTTGTTATAAATTTCCTTCAAGAACTGTGTTTCATAAGATCCCGATTTATCCCACACAACACATTACCGAAAATGAATCTTGTTTGAAAATGTTCCTTTACTTACACTTTGCATGATAAACCATCTAAGATACATGTATTTAGGGTTTTTTGGGGTGGGGGTGGGGGGTGACACTGTTGTGAAAATTGAGGTAAAAAATCTACTTTACATATTTGTTAGCCATCAAACTCTTTTTCAGTTGTATCTCTTTAATTTACGCAGTTCACAATTTTCTATATAAATGTAGGAAAAATTTAAGATTTAAAGTGGTATAACAATTATTATTGCCTAATTTGAATGTAAAATACTATTGTATATCAAAATAAACTTTTTGACAACAAGATTCTCTGAATTGTGCTATTCTTATTTCGTAGTACGATCGCTATTTCTATGTTGTACGATCGCTTTAAAAAATACATGTCGTTGACGATCGCCTCGCGGTTGTCAAATTTTCCAGTTAAAATTTGTTTAAAGATATTCATGTACCTATAAAATTTTAAAATCTTTTACTTCATACTAACCAAGAACCTGTCATAAAAAAGCAGCAAATGTTCACTAATAACCTAAAACAATGAACCAAACTTTAGTTCTAAACTGTAGATAATTCTAAATTAAACAAGTACATACAAAATATAATTTACAGTACAATACTTTCAATCAAAATCTAGCGCGTTGACAAGGGTGACCATCAGTCCTATTATATATACCTAAGTTAAACACACCTAATTCTTACAGGTACCAGATATGTATACAATGTACTTCTAGTATTTTAAGCCTCCTAACTCCGACAGGTGTCTGATTTTAAAATACCTACCTGTAAGAGGTGATACTATTTCTACCTCTAACTAGTACTTGGCTATTGTCAACTGAACTACAGCAAGAAAGATGGGAATATTATTGAAAATATTTCCAATAGGTACCAAAACATTGTCAAAATGTATTTGTCAAGTGCCTTTTATCACATGAAATAGCCTGCGTCTTGGATATTGGCCTGAACAGCAAGTCGGTAGAGCACTTGTATTAAGTGATGCAAGGGTTCAGAGTTAGATTCCTAGACCAGCCATAAATTTTTTCCTTACCATTACATCATGTAAATCTCGAGTCTATGGAGAGAACAATCATGGACATTTATGTCTGCTATTCATTCAAATTCAATGAATATAGTATATTTTAAATCAAATCTCTAATCTATAATGAAATACTCAATTCTAATTACATATACTCTCCTCCAATGACTTCAACAAATTTATGACACTTATGTGCAACTCTTTTCGAAAGTAATTTATGGCATAGTTTTGATAAGTTCAAATCAACTGAATTTAAGAAATGTTTTTGCACTATTTTTGCATGCATGTTAATATATATCAAGATAGGACTTTCCCATAAATTTTTCAATTTAGATGAATCGATTTTCATAAGTATTTGAAACAATACCCTTTTTAATTTCCTACTCCGCATTTAAATATAAGCCACAGTGTAAAGTCAATTAAACTATAGAACAGTTCAAAATCACTGAAAAATTGAATTGGAACATAAATAACAAATATCAGGTAAATCTACATGCACTTGATGGTGTATTTTTATTTTTTATCTCAGATATGCCACATGGTTCATTTCACATTTTTCTGCATCTATTTCAGACTTACTTCCATTTCCTCCTACGCCTTATCAAGGCCATTGATCACAGATACTTATCAATCATTAATTTAGGTAAATAGCATGCTAAAGTTCAATCATTGAAATGGTTTACTATATATATTATATATATAATCCCTTTAATGCTGTCTATCCAACAATGCAAATGTAAATTTTTTTGTTTATGTTTTGTATCAATATTGATAAAAATATTCAATACATGTATGTTCTAATATTAAGTAGATCATAATTCAGGTCATTGTTACATCTTATCAGTTTCAGAACATTACAAATTTAAATACAGGTTGAAGTAAATGCTTTTTTCAGAAATGTTAAATCATATACCCTATTTGCTATAATTGTAAAATCAATATTATTAATTTTATGTTCCTTAGTTCTCCTAAGTAAAATATGTCATTTATTATTGTAAATGACGGAAAGGTAAACACAGTTAATGAAATTGGGGTCATTAAAAGGAGGACTCAAATATAGAGTATTACACATGTTAGTCAAAATATTAAACAATCTGACCACCAGAACCATAATGACATTGTAACATGATGTACATAGGAAAAAGGGGGGTCAACCAGACTAGAATAAGAATTCAAACCCTGTAATCTTTCACAAATTACAATATACATGTATTTCAAGTTGACCCCCTTATAAACATCATAAGTTCCGAAGACATATACAAAATGCTCAAAACTGCTGCCTGCCATCAAAAAAGGTGGGAAAACAAAATAAAAAACAGCCAATAACAAAGCAATCAGATAGGCATTAAATTGAACACAAAAAATGCTTCCCTCACCGCTGAGGAAAAAATATATATAATAAGTAACACTGATTAATGTTTAAAAATCAAAAGGAAAGCTGCAGACAGAAGCAAATTTGCGAGGTACACAAAATGAATGGCGGACTCAATCTCAGTAATCTAATACATGGAATTGCTATTTATTACAATGTACAAAAATTTACTTTTTCAGTTAGAACGTCCGCTGGAGAATGAATATTAAAAATCACTTTATCCCATTCGAACACTATCATAAAAAGATGGTTAAAACATAACAAAAATGTCAACCTGAAAGAAATAACAAGCATTGGTGGCAGATGGGGTGGATGGTGGGTTAAAAAAATTCAGCAGTTCAATAAACCATGCTTTCTCTTTTGGTAAATGGATCAATAATGATCATGTGATGGATAAGAATGACAATATGTACAATACAGATACTGTTATATTATAACATTATTAAACAAGAACATGTCACGTAAATGAAATTATTTGCAATGATTACTTTTTTTCGCTTTACAGAAAATTAACTCCATTTTAAGAAACATCAAGTTGATATGCATTTCAGATTCTATAAATAGTAACTCAAGTCTATATGCTGTTATATACTTAATCATGTGACCAACTTTAAGCCAATCAGAGGGATTGGAATATTATGATTAAAATAATATGTTCTAATATATAACAAGGCACTTAAAGTAAATCATATACAAATTGCAATTTTACAAAACCTTCATGATAAAAAATTGAAGTGCCAATATTTAATTATATTGAAATGGTTTATTTAAATATGAAAAGACTGCAAAGTAGTTTTTGTTTGCATGTGCTCCTTGGATTTAAAAATCCCTAATAACATTTCTTATGTAGTTAGCTACTACATTAGGCAAAAATAAAGAGCCATGGACACATACACTAATACACATCCACACCAAAAACAAAAAAAGGTTTATGAACTCTTCGGGTAAAGGCGGCACTCAGCTTCAGATGAGGACAAATTCCATAACAGTGCCAAAATTCGCAATTAAATATTAAAATCTTAGGAAAAAAAATACATTTAGAAGACCGGCCGAAAGAAAGGTCCAAAGAAATCGGCTTCAACGAACTATATGATTCAAAAAATTTAATTTCCTGAGTGGAAATCTAAATAATTGTTAATATAATGGCGCTCCGCATTGATACATGTAAACTGTGTCAACAGAATATGAATCTGCTACAACTGCACATGTACATGTACGTTTTTCGCTAAGCTCTCTATTATGTACGTGTAAACATTTATATATCAGATACTTTAAACCTCGTATTAATTAACGAATATTGAATGATAAAATACTTTTCTTCTTCACGACACAAGACACAAAAAATAATACACAATGATTCACAAATATTAAAAGAGTGAAATGCGACTTTTCCGACTAAATAATTTTAATCATTGCTATTAAACTTTGTGTGTACTGTTTCTAATGCAAATGAAATATTTATCCCTGAAAATTATTTTAGACTTACCCGGTAATCTCATATAAGGCATATTCGAAGGGCGGGATATTGAAAGTCCGTAACTAAAACATGATTTAACCAAATAGCCAAAAATAATATTGACTTCTTAAATAAAGTTATAAACGTATGAAATGAAATCGATTAATACTATAAATTGATTCGGTGCAATACATTTACTCGTCTTGCATGGTCACGACGGAATCAGACTTCTTTTTTTAATTATCATTATAGTAAAGTACCGTAAAAGAAAATAATGCGAGCAAATTTTCATAGTTTAGAATGCTAGAATTATTTTAATCTTTCCTACGATCAAAGAAATTGTTTCCTAGAATTAATTCTGCCTGGGAAAACCCGGTGATAAAGAAAATCCGATTGATTGGGAGAAAGTGAATATAATTGCATTTAGAAAAGATACATATCAATCCCCTCCTAATAATTATTTATAATTTTTCGGGAGGGAGGGGGGAGGTACGTATACACCGTAACTTACCGAAAATCATCCACTTACTGACTAATTAAAGGAAAATCTTATTAATATTTAATTTTGACCAAAAAATCATACAGTTCGATGATTAAAAAAAAAACAACAACAGGGAATCGATTATTTCATTTTCAAAAATTAATTCTCTGCTTGATTATGATATGATTATTTTCTTAATTTAATTTATTATTAATTATTTAATTTATTAATTATATTATTTTGAGATTTAACTTTTGAGATCTGCGGACATATTTCATGTTAAACCGAAAATCTAAGGGATAAAATTTTCTTTTCATAAAAGGTAAGGAATTGCTTATTTAAGACAAAGGGAAAAAAACTCGGAATAAATAGTTTCTTCTATAGTAAAGATAAAAAGCGAGGGTTTCCGAATATACACGATAAACGCAAAACACGATACACGATAGAACCTGATAAACGATCTGATAAACGCAAAACACGATAGAAAACGGAAAACAGGAAAACGGAAAACACGATAATTTTGAAAACACGTATACGATCTGGTACGATAGGTACAGGTGATACGATAGGATAAGCTCGATATCAGGGACATAATAATCTAAATCATGTTAAAGAATAACGTATTTTAATGCACAGGGGTCTCAGGGACATAAAAGGTAAGGAGTTGCCTAGTAAGACCAGGGTAATAATTTCAGTATAAAATAAATCAGAAACTATGAAAGACAGGTTGGAATAAGACGAATATTTTGCCGTATTCTTATCTGGTACAAGGTACAGGTAGGTGAGAGAAAGCTCTGAGATCAGGGACATATCTTCATGTAAAACCTATCTTTTGAATCTCCATAACAGGTAAGGAGTTGCCGAGTAAGACCAGGGTAATAATTTCTGTATAAAATAAATCAGAATCTATGAAAGACAGGTTGGAATAAGACGAATATTTTGTCGTATTCTAATCTGGTACAAGGTACAGGTAGGTGAGAGAAAGCTCTGAGATCAGGGACATATCTTCATGTTAAACCTATCCTTTAAATGTCCATAAAAGGTGAGGAGTTGCCTAGTAAGATCAGGGTAAGAAATTCAGTATAAAATTAATCAGTATCTATGAAAGACACGTTGGAATAAGACGAATATTTTGTCGTATTCTTATCTGATACAAGGTACAGGTAGGTGAGAGGAAGCTCTGAGATCAGGGGAATATCTACATGTAAAACCGATCATTTGATTCTCCATAACAGGTAAGGAGTTGCCGGGTAAGACCAGGGTAATAATTTCTGTATAAAATAAATCAGAATCTATGGAAGACAGGTTGGAATAAGACGAATATTTTGGCCGTATTCTTATCTGGTACAAGGTACAGGTAGGTGAGAGAAAGCTCTGAGATCAGGGACATATCTTCATGTAAAACCTATCTTTTGAATCTCCATAACAGGTAAGGAGTTGCCAAGTAAGACCAAGGTAATAATTTCAGTACAAAATAAATCAGAATCTATGAAAGACAGGTTGGAATAAGACGAATATTTTGTCGTATTCTAATCTGGTACAAGGTACAGGTAGGTGAGAGAAAGCTCTGAGATCAGGGACATATCTTCATGTTTAACCTATCCTTTAAATGTCCATAAAAGGTGAGGAGTTGCCTAGTAAGATCAGGGTAAGAAATTCAGTATAAAATTAATCAGCATCTATGAAAGACACGTAGGAATAAGACCAATATCTTGGTCGTATTCTTATCTGATACAAGGTACAGGTAGGTGAGAAGAAGCTCGAAGATCAGGGACATATCTTCATGTTAAACCTATCTTTTGAATCTCCATAACAGGTAAGGAGTTGCCAAGTAAGATCAGGGTAATAATTTCAGTATAAAATAAATTAGAATCTATGACAGACAGGTTGGAATAAGACGAATATTTTGTCGTATTCTTATCTGGTACAAGGTACAGGTAGGTGATAGAAAGCTCTGAGATCGGGGACATATCTTCAGGTTAAACTGATCTTTTTAATTTCCGTAAAAGGGAAGGAGTTGCCGAGTTCGATGTCGAATTATTAGCTGGTACAAGCTACAGGTAGGTAGGAAAACCCTTTTAAGATCATGGTAATAATTTCAATCTAAAATAAATCATCAGCAATGAATGACATGTAGGATTATGATTATTTACATCCAAATTAGATGCTTTCTTTTAAAATAATTTGCTGTAAATGAATGCATCATATGAATACCTAATAAACAAGATGTGTTTGTGTAGCACTGATGCCCCCATATGGCAACATAGCAAATATTAAGCTTTTTTAAATGCAAATTTAATTAATAGTTACCAAAAATAAGGTATTCTCAACGGAAAACAATTGTGAAATTTGTGAAAATGTTAAAGGTTTTTTTTTATAAGTACAAAAATCTCTAAGGTCAAGGCAAAAATGTCAATGTAATTGGTATCAAAATGAAAGGTCTTGCCACATAGAATTCTTATATAGAGTATGAAAGCCCTAACCCTAACCGGTCAGAAGTTATGACCTAGGTTATTTATTAAAAAGAAGGTCAAACTCCAACGTCAAGGTCAAAGGGTCAATGTTCTTGGTATCCAATGAAGTAACTTCTCACAAGGATTAAATATGTTAAGTATGAAAGCACTAGCCATAATACTTAAAAAGTTATGGTCAATGTTTGCTTTTTTAAAGTAGGTCAATCTTAAAGGTCAAAGGGTCAAAATTCTCGGTATCCAATGAAGTAACTTCTCACAAAGATCAAGTATTTGAAGTATTTGAAGTATGAAAGTCCTATCCCCTACCGTTCAAAAGTTATAGCCAAGGTTAAAGTTTCTTCACAAGTACGGAAATCTACAAGTTCAAGGTCAAAGGATCAAGGCTGTTGGTATCAAATGAAAGGTCATTCAAAAAAGATTACATATGTGAAGTATAAATGTCTTGGCATCTACTGTTCAAAAGATATGGCCAAAGTAAAAGTTTATAATTTTCATGACAAATGGGTCAAACTGCAAAAAATTAATATAAATAATCAAGAGCTAATATCAGCCTTTCAGTGCTGAAACAATTGTTTAAAAAGGATGACTCAAAGATCTTTAAAATAAAAAGTCGGTGTGACATTCCACCTTAAAGGTTTATGAAGAGTTATTTGCATTTGATGAAAAGAAGAAAAATTATTATTTCTCAAAGTGTCTGCGATAAAGGAGTCATTTTTTGTACATAACTTAATAAAGATATAGTTTATTCAAATATTTACAAAGATATTTGTTTGCAAATCAAATAACTTTTTTACAATATCTTAAATAAAAACATGTGCAGCCCATAGAACTTCAATTAATGTAAAATTCAAGGTGCAATTAATTGGACAAAAATCAAAGTTTTGTACAATTCTCAGTGAAGCATTATTTGATACCATCTTCAAAATTTTATCAAGATTTAAACTATCAGACCATTCATTTATTAGGTACGTAAAATGGTCGCTATACATTATAACCTAAATGCTTCGGAATTCTCGCGGGGCTGCCCTTCAATACATGGTCATTAGATAAGAAATGAAATCTAGTAATTTGGACTTTATAATTAGTTTAATTAATTTTTTTTATATTTCAATCATATTTTACAACAAGTATTAAACAAACATCACTGCCCTAAGTGAAGAAATATAAATAAAGTAAGCACAATGTCATATATTTGTACTTTGGATCACATGAGAAAAAAAATTCACTCGAATTATCTAGTGTGAAATATCAGGTATACCAGACCCAGAAAAGTAGTAACTGCCGAATAGCGAGAAATGTAGGATTTGTAGATTTACGTATCCCTTGCTCTATTGCGTTAGGATATGCCTCGTGGGGGAAAAATCTTGAGTTTTGTGAGAAATTAAGTCTTATCGCTAAGCTGGATATTCCTGTGAAACAATACCAGATTTCTTATTAGTGGTTGTTGTATAGGTATAAGTTTCTAATTAGAATAAGAAAATAATTATTTCTATCTCACAACCTCAGTATAATAGTCATTCAATTACACTGGCGGATTAGTTTAGAGGTTAGTGCCCCCCCCCCCCCCCACCCCGGTCCCCTTTTTCTGTCGAATATATACATATGATTTAATAATTCAATAATTTTTAATTTTAATAAAATGTAATTTACCAATCGAATAAATATTATCAAAAATATTTATTATATTTCTGTATGTTTTAACACTGACAAACTCTTAACTCTGATAAACAACAGCATCCCCCCCCCTTTTCCCCTTTCAAGATTCATGGATTCTCCACTGAAATCTGCGTCGCCGTGTGAAACAGTAATAAGAAAGTCTGCTTTCAAGTCGCTGATTAAGGAGATAATCATTGTGTTGCAGGTTTGAATCCATCTGAAGGACGTGGAGACCGGTCCTCCAATGAGACCGTATAAACCGAGGTCCCTTGTCGCTGGCACGAAAAAGATCCCTCACTGTGCAGGGGACCAGGGCCCCTTTTCTGCAATTTCTTTACAATATAAGCATAAGATTTAATAATTCAATAATTTTAGTGTGGTTGTGGGCTCCTTAACTCTGACAAACAACCGCTCCACCCCTCCCTGTCGCTGTTGGTGCTGGCACGAAAAAGGTCCTTCACTGTTCAGTGACCCAGAGTGTCGAGCAGCTTTCCAACGGCAATTGTTAGTGTTCCCATGAGTGAAAAATTGGAGCGAGGAACTTATTGCAGCATTTAAACACGTTTGGTTTTCGTTTCTTACAGGACCACATTTAACGATAGATGCCTGTCTCCAGTCGGTAATACCCCCCCCCCCCCCCCCCACGTGCATTCTCCATTCACAATACACAGTACCAAACTGCATTAACCGAAATACAAATAAATATATAAAAGGAAAATATATCAAGCACTATACCTCAACTCCTTTTATTTTTCATTAAAATCAATCCACGCTAGTCTATAATTTATCCATAATTTATATTGATAAATTGTTTATATTTACTGACATTTCCATTTTCCAGCATACGGATTTATATATAATAACCCCATTGTAAATTACAGATGAAATAAGAAATAAATTACCAACCGAATATGTATTATATATTATTAAAGAATATTTATTTTATTTCTGTTTATTTTAATGCATGTGGAATATTCCATGTACGAGTGAATAGGTCTCTAGTGATGACGTATTACGCATCTTATGAACGATAACTCATTATATGAACGATAACTCATGTTCGACTTCTTTTACGCCATATCTTCTAGTCATTTTAAAAACTAATTTGTATAAGATTTTTCTTTGCCAAATATTAGTTGACAGCTTAAGATATGATATCTAAAAAATGTATTTAAATCTGGTGGTTAATTTGTTGACCCCCCAGTCTCCTTAAAATCAATAAATTTGCAAAGATGGCGTTCAGTACAGATTCCTGAAAATTCCAGAGATTGTATCCGGTATCCATTCCCTGCCACATCCACATGACCAGCCAATTTTAGTATAAAAAAATAAAATATCTGACAATTCATCCTCTGCATTTTTGACTATAATTTCTTATGAATTGCTAACACTTGTTAAAATTGTTTTAAGCCATCTGTTTGAAAGAAATGTGCTTTACCATCAATGTAAGGTACGAATCTATATCAAAATACTTAACGTTCTTTTATCCATTTTATACAAATAATTCATCCAGCTATAAATTTTGTAAAGATTAACGGTTGCATTTTTCATTTTTAAGAAATTCTTCATCAACGAGTTAAAAAGCATTTCATTATTTACTCTATAGGAAAAATCCAGAAGACTCTTCCTTATCTCCGTTAATCTATGAAACGAAGAGGAGACACTGTTGATACTATGCAGTAACAGATATTAACTTGTAATATGTATTTTTTTTAGATGAGGATAGGATATTGTACAACTCAGGAAGTTCGATGTTCCTGTGGTTAAAATGAAACAGTAGATCTCAAGTGTCAGGGAAAAGTAGTTCTGCGTTTGTCAAACATCCTAGTGGACTTTTTGCAACAGATTGATTTCCATCAAGAGGAGTAATTTAGTATTAATAAAGGAAACTCATAAATGAGTATTATGTACCGTAATGCAAAGAATGAATCCAAAGCTAATTCTAGGAGTGTCATGACCATGCCACGCCAGGAAATAAAGAAGGAAGTTATTTTATTTACCAATTAAAAGTAAATGCAAAACAAAATGTAGTGATAGTTAAGTCTTGCTTTTTATATAGTACATTAGTTTTATGTTAATAAGTTGTTCCATATAATTTACTCAAGGGTTATGGTATTTGCACATAATGTACCTAAAATAATTTCAGAGAGAAAAATTTTACATGTATGTCAAAAATCAATTCAATCATGAAATGACCTTCCCTGAGAATGCAGTTTTCTTTGTTCAAACGTTGACTTGAATATCTTCCATACGAATTGTTAGGTAATTATTTTATTGCTGGACCGACTATAGAATTCTCCTTTTACAGGAACATAAAAAAATCACACAATCACACAATGGTGTGTCACTTAAGTAGTCAAACCTAAGACTAAACAATGGTAGTAATTGATCCTTCGCTAAGTACCATTATTGTAATTGAAAACCACGGGTCTTTCGGATGAGACCTTTTAAAGCAAAGTTTTGCGTCAGAACAAATGTTGGCACGATAGAATTTTCTCTTCAGAATGTCCCTGGGTGCAGAAAATAGGTCAGTTGAAACTCTTAATCGGTATATGGTGACTATTTTATTTGAGTAAGGCATCCTTGAATGAGAGAATGAGATGTAAAAACAACAAAAATCTGTATGCGAAATTCATCGAAATTCATGAAGTTACGTTTAAGCATATGAAAAGAACATGAACAATCATTTTTTTAAATAAATAAAACTTAAAGTCCAGTGACATTTTTGTTGTGATGAATCTAGTTTGCTTTACTGCAGTTTTTAAATAATTT